>NC_050180.1:25477176-25514676 GCF_008315115.2 Sander lucioperca
TTTTATTAAAGTTTGACCAGAGTGTGCCTTTTTGTATGTGTGGTACAGTTTAGATCTGTATACAATACAATAATTTAAAATCTTACCAGGAATTCCTGTTTCTTTTTACCCTAGATACCCTTTTTACCCTAGATCCTCATATTTTTGTTCATCTCTATGCAAGGTCATTGACTGGAGTCATACAGCTTTGATGAAGTGTAAATCTTTCGCTAAACTTAAAATGTTTTAGCTTAATCTTAGCAGAAATATAGATGTTTAGTTGGTTGTCAGTTTGCAGTGATTTCTTTCATTTTCTTTTTCATTTTTCTCATATAGAAACTAAGACCTTGCAGAAAATCAGTTTTTCATAACAGAGTAGGGTTAGATTTAACAACACTGCACTTTAATCAAAGTGGGATTTGCAGACATACTGCTCAAGACAAAGGGGTCTACCTGGGAGTTATTGTCAGCAATGAACACCACAAGCCGCCCTGTTGCTTGGTTACTGTACCTGCAGTGAATCGTGACTCTGATGGCCTTGGGCTGCTGGGGTAGAATTAGCTCATCTGAACAGGATTTGAGACTTTGCTTATACAGAATTTGATATTTTGTGGGTGACAGCCAGTCAAAGGAAATCAAGTGTCATTTTACAATTCTGTCTGACATAACAAAGAATCGTGACTATATTTAGATTTCTCACTAATTATCTCTTTTTCTCTCTCACTCCTGCTCTCACGTCCTTGGCCAAAACCAAAAGCCAAGAAAACTGCAATTATACCCTACAAATTACACTGAACTAAAAACTATTAAAATGTTAACTATAGTGTAAAGATCTAAAGCATTTGGCCCATTTAGCATTTTGTGCCTTCTTATCTGCAGTCAATGGCAAAATAAACTTGATTGATAAACTGTGTGGATTATTAATGGACTATATAGCTGCACAATCTCTCCATGTTTTCCCAATCAATTGTCTAGAGAGTAGTGTAAACTTATGAAGCATTATTGTGGCACAGCATGCAGACATTTTGAGTCAGATTATGCTACAGCATGTGTGGAGGCAACCGCCTGACCCTGCGTGGATGCCCTTGTGCTGTATTTAATACAGTAGCTTCCAGTTTATTGTGTTATGAGGTGAATGATCCAATAAAGGTGTGTGTGTGTGTGTGTGTGTGTGTGTGTGTGTGTGTGTGTGTGAGAGAGTAAACTTTACAATGATGAAGCCCCTAGTGGATTAGACTAGTGCAAACCACTTGCATGTCCACTGACAGAACGTAGCAGTTTGCTGTTTCTTAGGGCTCCTGTATTAGACATAACATCACTACCACTGAGTGGCAGTAATGAGTGTGGAATCTCAAATGAGAAAGAAGCAGTTTTGTCCTCTAGTGGATAAATGGATGCAGCGGATGTTGCTTAATATCCTGCAAAAGCTGAGGCAGAGGAGTGAGGCTGGTAAACTTGTCCAATAGTTGGAGAAAGGTTGCCAAGGATTTGCAGGCAGATCGATATTAGCAGTCTCTGTAGTTGTATGCCTGTAAATGGAACCTGAAGCAGTTATGCTAGCAGGGGCACAAAATAACTTAGACGGTATAGCATTAGCCTTGTATTAGGTGGATAGTGTATTGGAATCAATGTGTTGTTTATTCTTGTGTTCTGTCATTTGCCCCAATGACATGATCATACCCTTGATATGTATGAATTATTTTAATATGCTTTAATAACATTTGAACATGGTTTCATGGATCTGTAAAGGGGGTTAAGAGTAAGGTGTCTATAAAGACAATGGTTCACAGTTGTCAGTTTTACTGGCTATTTCTTATGGTAAATATTGGCAATGCTTCTGATTTGATTGTAGCTATTGAAACATGTACGTTTTTTGCATTTTCATGGATCTACACAGAGGCCCCAGTAATAGAAAGCTAAGCTGTAAAGGTTACTCCACATTTCTGTCAGCTTTAGCTGTTTTAGAGGGTTGTTCTTTTTTTGGAATCTATAAACGCATGCTGTTGGCATTACATACTTTACTGATAGAAACCCTAACACAGATGTTTTTTGATCTTGTACCAAATGGTTCTTTAACTTGGTGCGTAACCGTACACCATCTCTTGTTCCAATGCAGTTGTATTGTGTTGTGTGTAAATGGACATTTTAAATCAGAGGCTCAGGTGTCGGAGGGAAAGCACGCTGATTCTAATGCAAGTCCAGTGCAAACAACACACATGCACACACTGACACACAGGCAGACATGTGAGATGAGACCTCATTGTGTTTCAGTGGATTCTCAGACATTTTTCTTTGGCCGGTGTTAATCCTGCTCCAGTATGATACTTGTTTTGTCTTTTAAATTGTTCGGGATTCCTGGAAGGGTCTGTTTGATCTCTGACATTGTAGGAAAAATCTGCAGAGCATCTGGTAAATGTAAATGGACTGTTCTTATATAGCGCTTTTCTAGTCTTAACGACTACTCAAAGCGCTTTAACATAGTACAGGAACCATTCACCATTCACACACATTCATACACTGTGGCCGAGGCTGCCGTACAAGGTGCCACCTGCTCATCAGATAAACACACACATTTACACTCCGATGGCGCAGCATCGGGGGCAACTTGGGGTTCAGTGTCTTGCCCAAGGACACTTCGACACGGGACTGCAGGGCCAGGGATCGAGCCACTAACCTTCCGATTGGCAGGTGACCGCTCTACCACTGGTCCACAATCCATTTTCTTCAGAGCTTACTAATATTTACAATGCCAGACTTGAATTACCGTAAGAACCCTTTCTTAATTATTAACATTTACAAGCATGCTGGAGGAAAAACAGCAACCAGAGATTTTTTTACCAGAGAACCATTAGTTACAACTTATAAACCCCTTATTAAACAGTGGTACCAAATTGTTAGGTTGCATCAACATTGTTTAATTATTGTGTTTTGGTCTAGAAAACTCCTGACAGATTGAAATTCCTAGCACTAAAATAACTCTTGACCCCATGGGATGGTTAAAAAGAAGGAATTTTTGAAAACCGTATTATGAACATTTCCTCCCAATTAATGCTGCTGTTTTACAAAGGAAACCAAAGGAAATGGAGGGAAGCTTCCATTAGCCCTGCTGGTCAGCCACTCGTTGCCTTTCTTTCTGCCGGTAGTGGAAGAGGCTGGTAGTGTCAAGGTCACCTGCATGGTGAATAGCCTCTGCAAACAGCTTCACCACCTAATATACGCAGAAAAAAAACATTAAGCTGAAGCACATCAACTGAGAGAGACAGACATATGTATGTAAATGTAAGTTTTCCCCAGTCACTAGTAGTTTGACATTCACTGACCTGATGATTAGTGATGAGGGGAACACCGTGGTCCACAGCCATTCTACGGATGAGGAAGTTATCCTTCAGCTGGCGAGTGTTGTTATTGGGCAGGTTGACCACCAGGTCAATATGACCCTCGCTGATGAGTCTATAAAAACAGTATTGGAGGAAACATAACTAGAAAATGCATTTCCTGCAGAAAATGCGTGTGAATGCTGAATAGCTAAACTGGATTAATAGCTTAAATCTGTAACAAGAAGTTGAAGTAGTGAGAAAAGTTGGAAAAGTGGGAATTGTTTTAATTGGTATTCATTTCATTGAAAAAAAATTTGAAAAGCTAATGATAAAGCTAAACTGGATTGCTGGTTAAAATGTGTAAGAAGAAGGTGAAGTAAGAAATGTGGAAAGGTGATAATTGTTTTAATATATCTTGAAAAGTTGAATAATAGCCATATTGTATGAAAGTTGTAGGTGTTACAACAGTGGCACAGCAGTGGCAAGCGAACGTCATATTACTGTTTGTAGTTGCAATTTGACGGTCTGGCGAAAATGCTGCGTCATGCTTACTAATCAGTGGCCATGTTTGTAAACAGAGGAGATCGCTTTGATCTCTGTAATCAGCTAACAACCTATCACCTGTGTCAGACTGCTGCCATTAACGGACACTGAGAGCGACCTGTGAAAAGAGGCTCAGACAGCCTAAACTATAGGTGGCATAAGTGAAATGATCTGATCTTTAGCACCGCAAGTCCTTTGGGAACATATTGATAAAAAATGACTACTACTTTACTACTTACTACTACTTTGACTTTTTTATCACTTTTTTCCATGTACTATACTATGTCTTTTTTATCACTTTTTTCCATGTACTATATTACTATCATATTACTATTGTTACTATGACTTTTTTTCGATTTAGTATACTATGACTTTTTGTCAGTAATAGTAAACTTTTTGTATTTTTTTTTGTGGACATATGACTTTTGTATCACTTTTTTCAACAAATTATACTATGACTTTTTTATCACTTATTTCGACATACTGTACTATCACTGTTTTCGACATACTATACTATCACTTTATCACTTTTTTCAACATACTATACTTTTATATTTATATATATTTTAATATATTATAAAATTTTTATATATATATTTTATATTTACTTTATACTAGACTTTTTTATAATTTTTTTACTGTGAATTTTTATGACTTTTTTTAGACATATTTTACTGACTTTTTTTGATTTACTATACTATGACTTTTTTCGACATACTATACTATGACTTTTGACTTTTTTCGACATACTATACAATGACTTTTTTATGACTTTATTCATCATACTATACTATGACTTTTTTTCGAAATACTATACTATGATTTTTTTTACTTTTTTCGACTAATATACTATGACTTTCATAGTCAGTGACTTTTTATGACTTTTTTTCGACATACTATATTATCACTTTTTTCTTCCTTTTTTCAACAAACTATACTGTGACTTTTTATCACTTATTTCAACATACTATAGTATGACTTTTTTCGATATACTATACCATGACTTTTTTATCACTTTTTTGACATACATAACTATGACTTTTTTGTCACTTATTTCGTCATACTATACTATGACTTTTTTTGATATATTAAATCATGACTTTTTTATCACTTTTTTCTACATACTATGACATTTTTTGACATACTTTACTATGACTTTTTTCGACATACTATACTATGACTTTTTTCGACATAATATACTATGACTTTTTTATGAAGTTTTTCGACATACTATACATTGATTTTTTTTACTTTTTTCGGTATACTATACTATGGCTTTTTTCAACATACTATACTATGACTTTTTTATGACTTTATGTGACATACTATACTATGACGTTTTATGATTCATTTCGACATACTATACTATGACTTTTTTCGACATACTATCTATGACTTTTTTCCAAATACTCTACTATGACTTTTTTCGACATACTATACTATGACTTTTTTCCAAATACTCTACTATGACTTTTTTCGACATACTATACTATGAATTTTTTATGACTTTTTTCAACATACTATACTATGACTTTTTTTCCAAATACTCTACTATGACTTTTTTCAACATAGTATACTATGAATTTTTTTATGACTTTTTTCGACATACTATACTATGACTTTTTTCGAAATACTATACTATGACTTTTTTCGACATAATATTCTATGACATTTTTATGAAGTTTTTCGGCTTTTTTTTTTTTTTTTTTTACTTTTTTCAACATACTATACTATGACTCTTTTATGACTTTATTCGACATATTATACAATGATTTTTTTTTTAACTTTTTTCGACATACTATACTATGACTTTTTCATGAATTATTTGACATACTTTTTTTTTTTTTTTTATGTAACCTTTATTTTACCAGGGAAAAAATCACATTGAGATTAAAATCTCTTTTACAAGTGAGTCCTGTGTATAAGTGTGTTTGTGTGCAAGTGTGTGTGTGTGTGTTTGAAAAGAGAATGAGGGGCCAGAGGAAAGACCCCAGCACTAGGTTGTACGTCGACCAAAATCAATGTCAATATGTAAATGACAATTGCCCACCCTGACCCCCCCTCAACCCTGGCGCGGTTTCTTCTTTTTTCCTACAAACTTATTTTATACAATTATTTTGTTTTACTTTTTTCAACATCTATACCATGGATTTTTATGACTTTTTTCGATATACTATACCATTACTTTTTTCACTTTTTTTGACATACTATAACTATGACCTTTTGTCACTTTTTTCGACATTCTATACTATGACTTTTTCATGACTTTTTTCGACATACTATACTATGACTTTTTTCAACATACTATATTATGACTTTTTTGACATACTATACTATGACTTTTTTTGACATACTATAATATGACTTTTTCTGACTATTTTCAACATACTATACATTGCCTTTTTTGACTTTTTCGAAATACTATAATATGACTTTTTTTCGATATACTATACTATGACTTTTCCATCACTTTTTTCAACATACTATACTTTGACTTTTTGTATCAATTATTTCGACATTCTATAATATGAATTTTTTTCAACATACTATACTATGACTTTTTCGGCATACTATACTATGACTTTTTATCACTTATTTCAACATACTATACTCTGACTTTTTCGATATACTATACTATGACTTTTTTATGACTTTTTTCGACATACTATGCAATGACTTGAATCACTTTTTTCGACATACTATACTTTGACTTTTTTCGACATACTATATTATGACTTTATGATCACTTTTTTCTACATACTATCTATGACTTTTTTATGACTTTTTTCGACATACTATACTATGACTTTTTTATCACTTATTTCGACATTATATTATTACTTTTTTTGACATACTATACTATGACTTTTTTCGACATACTATATTATGACTTTATGATCACTTTTTTCTACATACTATACTATGACTTTTTTATGACTTTTTTCGACATACTATACATGGACTTTTTTGACTTTTTTCGATATACTATACCATGACTTTTCTTCACTTTTTTTGACATAACTATGACTTTTTTGTCACTTATTTCATCATACTATACTATGACATTTTTCGATAATCTATATTATCACTTTTTTATCACTTTTTTTCTACATACTATACTTTGACTTTTTTTGACGTACTATACTTTGAGTTTTTATCACTTATTTGACATACTATAATGACTTTTTTTCGATATACTATACTATGACTTTTCCATCACTATTTTAAACATACTATACTATGACTTTTTTTCGACATACTATACTATGACTTTTTATCACTTATTTCAACAAATTATACTATGACTTTTTTGATATACTATTACTTTTTTATGACTGTTTTCGACATACTATATTATGACTTTATTATCACTTTTTTCTACATACTATACTTTGACATTATGACATACTGTACTATGACTTTTTTCCGATGTATTATAATATGACTTTTTTATGACTTTTTTCGACATACTATAATATGACTTTTTCATGACTTTTTTCCACATACTATACTATGACATTATGACATACTATACTATGACTTTTTTCGATATACTATACTTTGACTTTATCACTTATTTCGACAGACTATACTATGACTTTTTTCAATATACTATGACTTTTTATGACTTTTTTCAACATACTATACTATGATTTTTTCGATACAATATACTATGACTTTTTTATCACTTTTTAAAACATACTTATACTATGATTTTTTTTTATCACTTCTTTAAAACATACTATACTGTGACTTTTTTATCACTTTTTTCGACATACTAAGCTGTGACTTTTTTTCGACATACTATACTATGACTTTTTTCGATATACTATACAATGACTTTTTATCACTGTTTTCGACATACCATGACTTTTTTACTTTTTTCGACATGCTATACTTTGCCATTTTTATCACTTATTTCACCTACTATAATATGACTTTTTTTCCATATAATATACTATGACATTTTTATCACTTTTTTTACATACATGACTATTTTTAATATACTATGTTATGACTTACTTTTTATGCATTTTTTCGATATACCATACTATGATGTTTTCCTCACTTTTTTAGACATACTATACTATGACTTTTCTCGACATACTATATTATGACTTTTTTATGACTTTTTTCAACATATGTCTTTTTCATGAATTTTCCCCACAAACTATACTGGGACTTTTTTTATTACTTTTCCAATATACTATACTTTGACTTTTATTTGACTTCATTCAACATACCTATACTATGACTTTTTGTTTAAAAGAAACCTCAACATATTCCACTTTTGTTTAATACATTATTGGTATTATTCAACATTTCAATGAAATTCATACTAATTAAAACCATTCCCACTTTTCCAACTATTCTCACTACTTCACCTTGTTCTTACGCAATTATGCCAGCAATCCAGTTTAGCTTTGGCAATTTAGCAAGAATTTTCTAGTTATTCTTCTACTTCCGTACATTATTTTGGTTGTCTCTATCTTCTGCATACATTCAGCTTCAAAAACCATTCAAATATTAATATGTTCAGCTCTTTAAGACATGATGGCTCCTCTTCATCTTTTCTGGAAGAAAGCACAGCGTACCAGTTTTTCAAATCGCTGATATGCCCAGATTGTTTTTTTTTAAACACACAAATTATATATTAATATGTTTGAAATGTCTTATGGGGCTCATGGTGAGGTCATTATATTGATCCCATGTATTGTTTTGGCTTTTCTTAGGTTTCTTTGAATGGAGGCTCAACAGTGCTCCTTATATAAAGTGCTCAGTATATAAAGATGTTAATTAACAACCAGGTGTTCTAATTAAACATCAAAGCCAGGGCAAGGCTTGATTACAGCTGAAAGGACCAACTGCTCTTTTCCTATACCATGACACTGCACTTTTCCCCAGATAGAAAATTTACAATGACAGACAGTAATATGAACAATGACACCACATTCAGTTCAATTGAATTCAATTTTATTTATAGTATCAAATCATAATGAGTTATCTCAAGACACTTTACAGATAGAGTAGGTCTAGACCACACTCTATTACAAATTTAATTTACAAAGACCCAACAATTCCAGTAATTCCCCCAAGAGCAAGCATTTACCATAGTGTGACAGTGGTGAGGAAAACTTCCTTTTAGGGAGAAACCTGGGACAGACCCAGGCTCTTGGTAGGCGGTGTCTGACGGTGCCGGTTGGGGGTGTGATGAACAGTGGCAATCATAGTCAAAATAAAGATAATGGAACTATGACTAGAAATAGAAGTTCATGGCGTAGTAGGGCGCTGCAGGGCGTTACAGGGTGTAGCAGGGCGTTGCAGGGCATAGCAGGGTGTAACAAGGGAAAAAAAAAATTGTGGGGCAAAAAAAACAAGAACTCCGGGGAATAAGCTCCCCAGAGCTAAGTTAGTAACAAGCATTTCTGGGACATGGATGCACACAGATGGAAAGAGACAGGAGAGAGGAGCTCAGTGTGTCAAAGGAAGTCCCCCGGCAGTCTAAAACCATAACAGCATAACTAAGAGCTGGTCCAAGGCAAACCTGAGCCAGTTCTATAAGGGTTGCTAGATGAATCTGATGACTATGAAGAGAAGCAGAGAAGAGAAGGGGTGCCATATATTGTGTGTGTGTGTTTGTGTATTTGGAATAATAATGAATAATTTATTACTAATATTATTTAATAATTGCACAGAAGACCAGAAGCCTACACAATAAAAGAGAAATTGTTTTTAAAAGTCTCAGTGTGTTCAGCTCTCAGTACATTTGTAGCTTCCAACTGAATCTTGAAAATTCACTGAATCACTGAAAATTGCTTTATTTTATGTTTCATGTTCGCTTATAGGAGTCGTGTTAAGTTACTGCTGATGAAGACCCAACATTTCCTGATAAAAGCTTTTAAATAAAAAAATAACAGGACTTATATTGTAAAGAATTTATAGTAAATTAAACTGTTTTACACTCGCTGCTTTGACCAGTCAGGCTCACACTGCAAGCTGTGTACACAGTGGTGCTGTGGACAGACCTACAGACCCTGGAATGTTGAGTTCACTTATGGGCTGCCTTTCTGATGTCAAAAGCTAGATGTCACAACATTTTCTTCTGCTGAACCTTCTTATATTGCCCCAACACATAGTCACACATGTATGACAATACATCCAAAACAAATGTAGTTCCGCTCACAGTTCAGTAGGTGGTCCTTAATCTGGCTCAAGACACACACGCGTCCACGCGTTTGAAATGTTATAATAGCAGCACCTTATTACTCAAAATAAAAGTTACTTCAAAGACCATACTTTCATTGAAAGTACATTTCAGTAAACTTCAGGTCATATATAAACTTTCCACACACACACACACACACACACACACACACACACACATTTCTGATTTTCAAAATAATGGCCCAAGCTGGTAACTTCATCATAACATGAAAGCCAGGATTTTCAAAATTAAAGCCTCAACCTTGAATGTATGTTTATAGGCAACAAATCATGGGCCTAGTTTTTCAGTATAAGAGCGTTAGAAAGTAACTACATCCTTGCAGAAAGCTCAGGAACACGCTTGTTTTCAAAATAAAAGCCCCCAACAGCCACTATGTTAACAAAAAACTAGGAATGGACCTACTTTTTCAAATAAGTGCTTTAGTTCAACTGGGGTTATGCCATTGTCTTTATGTACACAATGTCAGGACTTAAGTATGACAGTACCTACAGTATGTCTGACAAAATAACTTCAAGGACCTTACACTTTCATTGAAAGTACCTTTCAGTAAACTTCAGTTCATATATAAAATAAAAATCTGCATTTTCCATGCCTTACTTATTGTTTTTTTTTAACATGCTTGTGATTAATGCATTTCATCTAGCAGCTTTTTCAATGCAATTTCATTCAGCCCCCCTTTTTTCAGGCAATGTATTTCACCTCTCAGCTCTTTAGGGTGATGCTTTTTGGTTCTATGTTATGGATGTCTGATAATAATACAAAGTATTTCTTCTTTCAGCCTTTTTAGTCAGTTCATTTGAGATTCCACTTTTGATAGTATTACAGTTTAGCTTTTTAGCAATGTATTTCAACTCTTAGAATATATATATATATATATATATATATATATATGAAACGCATTTTCTAGTTTTTAATTAACCTCTTGTACCAAACTGTTCTTTAACTTAGTGCGTAAAAGTACACCATCTCTTGTTCCAATGCAGTTGTATTGTGTTGTGTGTGAATGCACTTTTTAAATCAGGTGTCGGAGGGAAAGCATGCCGACTGTCCAGTGCAAACACAAACATGCACACAATGACACACAGGCAGACGTGAGATAAGACCTCATTGTGTTTCAGTGGATTCTTATACAACACAAACATCAAGAGATAACCATGAAGAGAAACAACATGTAAGAGTGGGGGATTATTGCTATACAGTGTATAGTTAAATGCACTTGTGATTCAGTTTGAAACATACAGTATATACACATAACTCCAAATATATAAACAGATTGCTTGTCATTAACTTCAAACTTTAAGGCTTGGGGTTGAAAAATAAAAGTTCCTTCTTATCAAAAATGACCTTCATTACAGCTACCATATCTACAGCTCTTTAAAAGTCATGCATATAGTACATGTCTACTATATAATACATTTCCACATCATTTGAAGTCTAAAACAAAAATGAATGGGACCAAATTAATAAAATGGAATCTGGCCAAACCACTGGTAATACAATGAGCACAGGAAGAAGTTGGAAACATGTCATTGCATCACATTCACAGAGCCCCCAAAAATAAAAATAAAATGTTCATAAAAAGAAAAAGAAAGAGAACCCACTAACACACCAGCAACACTGCTCTTATGGATTTAAATCAGTGAAATGGTACCGCATTGTAATAATTATGTTATATAAATAACACGATTTATAAGGGGGTTAGAGGTTATAACTATTTATTAATAATATTTCATTCAATGCTTTATGGCTTACTTATAACCCATTAATAGGAACGTTTGGATTGGCAGGTTATGAAACTTTTCTTTGGCTGGTGTTAATCCTCCTCCAATATGACACTTGTTTTGTCTCTACAGTTTTTTGTGATTGCTAAACGACAGCGGGCACAACTGGAGCTACATGTGGACAACTAACTACAGTCTGCACAGTGGCAGTTCATGTGGACCAAACTCTAGTTTGTTTTTCATTGCTTGAACACAGCTTTCAAAACTCTACACATGTATCTCATAGCTTTAACCACAACCTGCACAACACTGTGGATTTACAGCATTTTGTTCAAATGCTAACACACTGCTGTCAAAACTGTTAACCACACATTCAAAACAGAATGAATTTCAGCCCGGTGCATTTCAAACAGTGCTAATTGCAATTTCAGTTGAAAGCTGAAGCAAGTGTCTTGTTTTAGACTTGATAGTGAATACATGGAAAGCTCAGAGATTTTTTTTTTTGGAAATAAAGAAACACCAAATAAGAATGAAACAGTTATACACTGTACTGTTAGAGAGAAACAGTGAACAGGTAAAAGAGCAAATATACCAATATGTCAGTAAGATGTCTGAGGTTACATACACAGCTATAAAAACATGAAAAACACTACCTTTACTACTGTAAAAGTGCACACTTACTGTTTTTCAGAAAGTAATGGGGGTGGAAGCAATGCAAACACTACATTCATTTGTATTTATAGATGATGCAGGTGCATGGCAAGCCAGGACATCCAATGTTCTTTGTTATCAAGTACCTAGTTTGTAACTTTTTCCCAGTAATTACATAAATTACAACAGAAAAAATATAATTAGAATCACTCTTTTCTTTAAAGAATTGATTGATTAGTGTGAAGTCACTTAAATTATTCAAACTGTAAAGATGAAAAGTTTCTTATTTCTGTATTGGTGTTTGATGCTAGTGTTTTTACTCAGTGTGTTCTGAGTGACAGTGTGTGTTGTCTCAGTGAGGATTGTTCATAGTGTTTGGCTGCTCTGAGCCTGTTTTGAGACGTGTGAAGAGTTGTGTTGCTTGGAATGAGTTTTGCAGGTGATGTGAACTGTTTAACTCAGGTGACTGTTGGTAATGCAGACTGTAGTTAGTTTTACTCATGTGGCTTCAGTTGTGACCACTGTCGTTTAGCAATAAAAAAAAAACTAAGTTGTTCAGGTTTCCTGGAAGGGTCTGTTTGACCTCTGACCTTGTAGGAAAAATCTGCAGAGCATCTGGTCCACAATCCATTTTCTTCAGAGCTTACTAATATTTACAATGCCAGACTTGAATTACCGTAAGAACCCTTTCTTAATTATTAACATTTACAAGCATGCTGGAGGATAAACACCAACCAGAGATTTTACCAGAGAACCATTAGTTACAACTTATAAACCCCTTATTAAACAGTGGTACCAAATTGTTAGGTTGCATCAACATTGTTTAATTATTGTGTTTTGGTTTAGAAAACTCCTGACAGATTGAAATTCCTAGCACTAAAATAACTCTTGACCCCATGGGATGGTTAAAAAGAAGGAATTTTTGAAAACCGTATTATGAACATTTCCTCCCAATTAATGCTGCTGTTTTACAAAGGAAACCAAAGGAAATGGAGGGAAGCTTCCATTAGCCCTGCTGGTCAGCCACTCGTTGCCTTTCTTTCTGCCGGTAGTGGAAGAGGCTGGTAGTGTCAAGGTCACCTGCATGGTGAATAGCCTCTGCAAACAGCTTCACCACCTAATATACGCAGAAAAAAAACATTAAGCTGAAGCACATCAACTGAGAGAGACAGACATATGTATGTAAATGTAAGTTTTCCCCAGTCACTAGTAGTTTGACATTCACTGACCTGATGATTAGTGATGAGGGGAACACCGTGGTCCACAGCCATTCTACGGATGAGGAAGTTATCCTTCAGCTGGCGAGTGTTGTTATTGGGCAGGTTGACCACCAGGTCAATATGACCCTCGCTGATGAGTCTATAAAAACAGTGTCGGAGACAACATAATTAAACAAATGTCATATTGCACACTAAAAAATAAATAAGTTTCCTGTAATTACAGTTTGTATTGTTGATCCCCTTGAAAATCAACCCCTAAATCTTTACAGCTGTTAGCCACTTTCAGCGCATTGATTTGCTTCTGTAGTCCACACCATTGTGCCCCGATGGCTCTCACTGAAGCCCTTATATAAAACTGTTAACTGGTTCCGTCAAAATAGCTTAGACAAGCTGATTGTATGCGACCTGCCCAGCAAAAAATGACACAGAGCAACTAGTGACTAGCAACACATAACTTAACAAAAAAAAGAAGAAAAATACATATAGGATAATTAACCTAATATTACCCCCTATTTTAGCAGTGGTTGAAATAATTGAGTTTACCTCTTGAATATAATACTTATAGCATCTCTCTCTTTCCGTCTCTCACTCACACACACACACACACACACACACACACATACACACACAGTAAAGCCCTGGCTGTGTTGCTTTTTTCATTTGAAGGCCTTTGACAGACAGCATTGAATGAGGGCTGAATTCTAAAAGAAAATATGGAGGACAGACAACGGTAACAACAAAGGTCATGTTCCTTTCTATAAAGAGTTGGCCTCTATGCAACCTCACACACAGCTGATGCCTGCCAGCCCTATGTGTATCTGTCTGTGTTGTTTTGGTCTAGACCTATTAAATTCCCTTTACAGCCTCTTCTTCACAAGCTAATTCCCAAACATATGGTCCAGACGGCTTCATTGTAGTAGGATCACAACTTGTTTGTGGAATCATTACCTGAAAATGGCAGTCAGCCTGCTACAATTATTCTATGTTGCTAGAACAAAAAATGTTGTTCTTTTGACACCTGAACAATGACTGGAATAAATGCAGTTAGCTTCACTTTAAGTGCAATCAACTAAAATTAGTTTGAATGATAAAGTACAAGGTATATGTTTGCTTTATTGGTGGCCATGTGCAAATGCAAACCAAGATGCTTCAGCTACTTTTCTCATTTCCACAAACTTGACTTGACATTTCTCTGACAAGACTTTCCTCATCATTCCTATTCAAGCCCTAATTCTGGCTAATGCACTTTGGACGTCTGCTACATCTTCTTTGTTCTCATCAGCATATGACAGAGATAATGAAGGGGCTATGCCCTTAGATCTTAAGGCAGTTTTACAATTTATGTATTAAGCACTGCCTCAGGAAACCATAAGCATGGCTTAGCCTCAGAGTTTCACATTAGCTGGGTTTGTTTTCCATGTTTCCTTGAATGTGTCAAAAGAATTAAAACATAAATTTATTGTTCAAAAGTATTTCCCAACCTCTTAATACTGGGCAAACTGCTGTCTCCTCTCTTATCAGAAGGCCAGGCAACTGGAGTGGCAGGCACATCATTGGCCCACAGCCAGGCAGAAGTGGCTTCAGTAGCATAGAGCTGGAGGACAGAAATAAGGCAACATTACATCATATACAGAATGTCATAAACAATATTGAGGGGATTAATGTAAATCTTTTAATAAGGAGGAGAAGCAAAAGAAGCAGGAAACTCCATCAAAAAGAGTTGAAAATCTGATTTTCAATGAGAAGTCTGGTCTGTAGTGTTTAAGACATACAAGCTTTCAACACTCACCTTGAATCCTTCCTCTTTCAGCTGATGGGCTGTAGCCAGGAAATTGGGTCGGAACGAATGCTGGATAGGAGGGAAGCAGAAAGAAACAAAAAGCAGGATTAGAAACACAGAAGAAAGAAGTGCTTTTCATGTTGTTTTCTCTGTTTATCCAAAATGGTAGTAGGAATTGTAGGAGAAAAAGTCCATCACGTACAGTTTGTCTATTTAGTTTTAAATGTCCCCTCATCTCTTGGTCCCCTTTTCAAACCAGTAGTCATTTTGTGCAATGGTCAGACCCCTTTACTTGCCGTACATACTGTATATCTAGTAAATCTTATCAACAGGTTCCCAAACAGAGTATGAGCAATATGGAGTGCTATGGAGCAGCTTTTTCAATGGTGGACTGTCTATAAAAACATACATAATTAAACTATGTCCAATTTGATACATTTGCACATACACATGTTTTATATTTGTCACACAACCAACACAGGATGTAAAGAAATAATAAAAAAAATATCATTTTGTAATTTATGTTATATTGCATTTATGTTGTTAGACATCAACTTCAAATGACCCACTTAATAAATTCCACCAAACATACTGAAAGTGCTGAAAACTCCTTTGTGAGTTTTTGCTGCTGATTTGCAACTCATTATGCTCAAACTGGGTGCCCTTCAGCTAAGTAAACAATATGCTTGCTAAAATTACTACCGTCTCACCAAAACCACTATGAAATAATATGATATTCTTTGTATATTCTGCAGCCTACCTTACTATGTCTGTGTTATATGACACATTGCACGTCGGTATGATGTATTAAGTGTGTGCTATGAGCATAAATTAACTTCCGTTAAATGATGCAACCAATGTGTGTTGCACGAAATACCTGCATTAACAGATTTGTTCGGCCAGTTAGGAGCTGCGGCATAATAGGGCAGTTGAAACCAGCCGAAAAACAAAACTGACTTATTACTTTTTAAGTTGATACGGTTAACTTGTTGGCAAACAGTTGCTAATTTAGAACTGTAGCATTCGTTTGGAGTCGTATTTCTGGTTACCTAACAAATGCAAGTCCGATATTCACACTCCTTTTAGCTGTTGTCTTTTTTTTTTTGTTACTTTCTACGAGCTCTTTTTGGGAAATATCTGTCTCTTTAGCTGCTAAATGTTCCACCAGCAAGTTGCTAACTTTGCCCATCTGCAGTTTGGTGCTGCGCAGTGAGCAGCTCATTGCTGTTGGAAATGAGGTTGATGAAAGTGGTGAGACTGAACCCAAACAATTAGCTGAAAGACTAAGAAAAGCACTTTTGAGCTGAGGGGGACTGCAGTCGACCAATAATTTTCTGAGTTTCCCCCTTTCACATCATTGTTGGCATCTAATCCATTGTTAATATATAAATATTGATGATTGCGTCCCAAAATTGCAAAATGAATGCGAGACTGTTTTAATCCTCCTACCACAAACTTTCTCAAAACTATTGGAGGTAAATAACATCTGTGTGTAAAGTGTTGCTGCTTGTCAGCCTTGTTGGTGCATATGTGACCCCAGGTATGTGGACCTGTTCCCCAAGAGCACCAATTATACAGCTAGTGTTGTGAGAGTTTTGTTAACGCTGCATTAGTCAGACTCGCAGTTTGGCAACCTAGGGTGGCAGCACGACTTAATTACCACAACCCATGTGACGTGGTGTCATTAAAAAATACAGTGCTCTGCAGCTGAGGATTTAAAAAAGGATTGAGAGAGGTTTCTGCGGCAAGTTTATCCAGAAATGGTTATTGCACTTAGTTGATGAGATCAACACTTTTTGTTCAGCATTTAGCTAGTTAAGTCATTTTGTGAGATGTTTCTCATCACTGTGGGATATTTTATATTGAGGATTATTGTTTGTTTGGATACTTATTGAGATTTATGTTTGGGTAGTATCTCTTATTCATTGTGGTATAACACCATCAGATTTACTCATCTGAGGGGCATCACCAGTTCTGCTCACTGATAGTTCAACCTCTCTGGGTCATTCACACACAATGCCACTTGGTTGCTGTTGTCTTTTAGTTGCATGAGAGTTGTTAGCGTTGCATGATTTAAGGTGTGATTAAGTGTGAAACCAACTAGAGAGTGCCAAGTTGGCATTGTAAGAAGCTGATAGCCTAAAAGATGTATACCACCTGTTCAGAAAGCCCTTTGTATTTGGTGTCTTGTGGGCAGGAGCCACCAAAAGGAAACACAAACAGGAGGCAAAGACTTCCAGATGGCTGTCGTCTTACCTGAATCCCAATCAAGATGCCCTTCTGCGGTAGCTTAAAGCCTGTGGAGAGCATAGCCTTCAGGAAGGCTGAATAAATGTTTGGTCCAAAACAAGCTACCTGCAATCAAAAACAACAATTGAAGCACACATGAGTAACTAATGACAAAAAAGACTATGTATTGAAAATAAATATGTATTTTTTACAGTCTATGGGTTGTGTACGTCTCAAAGGGGCTTACTTCTCCAGTGGAGGCCATCTCACAGCGAAGCACAGGGTCTGCATCCCTCAGCCGTGGCCAGGAGAACATGGGTGCCTGGAGGAAGAAGGGAGAGATTTGTTTCAACATGCTTTTTTTTCTTTGTAAATGTCCTTTTTTTTTAGCTGTAACCAATAGTTACAAGTCACTGTCATTTGGTCAGTTGAATCCCTTTACCAAAAAGGCAGTTCTAATGACAGTAACCATTGGCTATGACTGTTGCTTAAATACACATTTCTGTTAATTAACCATGATAAAAAAAAAACTAATAACTATTACAAAGGTGGCATAATCCCCCACATAAATGGCATCAGCCCATTGGAATAATTTAAGGTATTTACACTGCTGCCACCTACAGTTGAAAAAGATATTGCAATCCATTTAAAGTAAAAGGTGAATGCGCCTGTGGCAGTTGCATAATATGCTTATGGCAATTAATGTCTGTTTGATGAATACAAACTAAAATACTATTTAACATTTTTGTGTCATGCAAACCACCACTTTTGCTTCAACTATGAAACATTAGGGGCATATCAGAGAAAAGAGGGGAGAGGTATGGTAACACAGTTAAAGCAATTAGTGCTACAACTGCTGGTGAAGATGGAGTAAAGGGAAAATCTGATAAGAAAGGAGGCTTCTCAAACTGTAGGCAACGGGTTGCTTTAACAGCCTGTTTGACATGCTGTCTCCACACTGAGAAGAAGTAGGTGGCCTGAGTGATAGAGCAACAGCAGGGTGAGCCAGAAGAGGAGAGGGGGTGTGGAGGAGAAAAGAGAACAGGAAAAAAGACAGAAAGGACAGGAGAGGAAGAGAAGACTAAATGACAAGTGACGAGGGTAAATGAGAAGACCTCAGAGAAGAAAAGATGGAATAAAAGGAGGGAACAAAATTAATTAATGTTAAGACAGGAGAGATAAACTTCACAATTAAAGGAAGATGAAAAGAATGGAATTGGGAAAGAGAATAAAATGAAAAGAGGGAAAGGAAAAGATAAAATTATACATTTTAAAAGAGGAGACGGGGAGGAGAGTGATTGAAAGGGAAGTGTAGGAACAAGAGCCGAAGACAGTAGTTTCTCGTTATTGTATTACAGACAAATTAAGAATAGTGGGGCACCAAGTGGGAAGCCATTCTTATTTCTCCATTTAAAAGCAGACAACCCTCATTACCTTGAAGAGAGAGAGGTGGTGTGCCGTTGTGTGGTTCATGCATATGCATATGCACACACACACACACACACACACACACACACACACGTACAGGCAAGGGCCACTAGGGGGGAGTCATCCTTGAAGCAGGCTATCTAATCAGCTGAATGTAATGTTAGCATACTAATGTAAGAAGGGACGAAGAGAAGTGAATGCAGACAAGGAACCAGCATTGCTTATCATGGCTTTGTTCAAGGAGTCAGAGAGAGTGAAGTATGCATAGATAAAATGGCAGAATGTAACCAAGAAAGAAAATGAAATGGAGGGAGAGAAACACATACATAGAGGGAATAATAGTGAGAGCAAACTTTTAATAATAACAATAAAAGAGACACAAAACTACAATAAAAAGAGCAGAATTTGTGAAATACAGAAAATGTGTGCCACAAAGACATTTACTTGTGGGCCAGAACAGTGGATTTGTACATAATTCCAATAAAGAAGGGGCCATTTTACCCACCATACCAACTGTAGAACCAAATCTACAGCAAACACTTAAAACTGTGAAGCAAGTGGAAAAACTAACCACTAACAATAGCTGTTAGAAAGACAGATTTAAATTGTCTGAAAATGAGAAACCGTACACAAGCTTTCATGAACAGAATAATGAAAACCTCAGGGTCTCAGTTATAATGGTGTATCTCTGGGACAGAATGTATGTGACTGTCACACAATAACCAAGGCTATGTAACCACAGCATCCTACCAGCACACACACAAACACTGCTTCCCCATCGCTCTATACCACACCGACTGCTCACTCCTGAGAGACAGAATTGTGAAGCTCCACAACATGAACAATATTATCTTGGGGTACCAGCTGAAGTAAATGAATAAAGTAACACATTTCCACATAGCATTGTTGCTCACTATGGGCCTTGTTAGACGCCGAAGTGGCACCTGTGTAAATGTCTTTATCTTTGCAGCTGAATGGAAAATTAACAACTACATTTGTACTTACAGATTTTTGAAAAACAATTTCCACATTTTTACTGATGATGGATATTTTGATATGCTAACAAAACAACTAGAAAGGCTCAATTTTCTGAAAACTCACCTGGAATCGGTGTGCTAAGGAGAGCTAAATGGTTGGTATTGTAGGGCATTACCAGGGGTTTGGTAGGGCTTTCGTAGGTCATGACTACGACATTGCTGGGTGATTACTGGTAGGTTTCTAGATGGTCAATGCTACGTGTTTGCTAGTATTTCTGGTGTGAATTCCAGGGTGAACTTTAAATAGCTAGAAGATAGGTATGCGTGGGTACTAGGTAGTTGCTAGGGTGCCTCAGGTAGGTTCTTTTGGCATTGCTAAGGTGTTGCAAGTGGGTGCTAGGGTACCTGGGGTGGTGCATTAGCATTACTAGTTGGTGCTAGGTTTAAGTGTTGATGCTAAGGAAGTTGGTGTTGTTGCTTTGGTGATTCTAGGTGGTTGTTAGGGTGTAGGTGTTTGGTGTTTTAAGCCCCCAACGTCGCCTTCCAGGCAGCGCGGCAATGGTTATGTTTAGGGTTAAGGTTAGGTTAGCTACCCGGACCTCGACGTTGGAGACTTAAAACACCATCGAGGTAGGGTGTAATGCCTGGATTCAACAAAATGTCTTTTTGTTCAGAAAACCATTTAAAGTGGCTAAAGTGGCTGACTTTACCATTAACATCCCCACTGTACAGTAGCTGTTTGAAAGTCAGACAAAAAGGATACAACTTCAACCAATCCCTCAAAAAGTTTAAAAGATGTCAAAAACACTTATGTGGTATTAACATGACCTTTTTCTAGAGTAATTGGGCTTAGAATGCATCTATTTCAGAAGTCACCATAATGTCTTGCATGCCACGCTCAAGGGGACAACACATGCAACAGTTGGAAGTTATTTTACTTTAGACAATAAGTGTGCACTGGGGACACCAAACCACTAAAGCCACTTGCTCCTCTCCCTCTCAGTATCATAAATGCAACAGTTTTATTGTTCCTATGAGTTTGTATATAGAGACAGAAATTACACAATGGGAATTTGTTAGTGAAAATAAAACATGGCCCTTAAATTAGGGCCTGTCAGAGAGAGAATAAAGACAGCAAGAGCAACAGGATGAGAGGAAATGAGACAGATAAATGAAGAAGTTCTCTCTGGGTGGCAATGACTTGTGCCTTGTGATGACGATACAGTGACGGCAGTGTGGATACAGGCTAATGTCACACACTTCAGGCAACTAAGGCTGGATAATGGTTTCAGACATCAGTGTGTTTACAGGGGGGGCTTGATGTTGAGGCAGCAAAAATGTGTTCATGAAGAAAGAAACTAGAACTACTTTTTTTAAACAATTGTCATAAATTGTGGCAGGGTTTCCAGCAAGGCCTGTATTAGTCAGGGCGTGTAAAGTCTGTATCATAGACTCCCAAGTAAACTCTGGAAGGCTTTTAAGCCTGGTGCCTTGAGTATTCAGAGCTCTGATTAATATTCCTCACCACTGTGCAGACTATAAATTGAAAACTTTAGGTGGTGAGGAAGAGTGGGGGATTATACCTGCGTGATTGGCTCCAAACTACCGCCATTGTTACAACAGCTCTGTTGTAATTAGAGGAAGAAATTACTTTGGAAAAAAATAGCTTTGGAACAGCTGGCGACACGTAAACTCTCTCATACCCAATCTAAGAAGTAAGCCTCCCAGAAAGAACCTACGCCCCCCCCATCATTCCTAGGTAGAGCAATAATTGCTGTCTTTGTTATGTGATCCAATGGAAGCTGTACTAGCGGAACCAGCAATATCTATTAAGATATCATACAGTACATGTAAGGCTCTTTACATGGGAAGTCATTTTCCGACCATACATAATACATCAGGCTGTAAGAAGTTCGGAGACATGGTTATTAGGATAAGAAACATTTTAAAGTCACATTTATACAACAAGTAGTTATTACCTTTAAACTCGCCATTAAATCTCTCAAGTCTTTGAGAGTAAATTACTTTATTCATCGGCATATAAAAACCCTTTGAAACACATTGTATATCATTAAAAATCCTTTGTCATCACAGGATGTTTAATCATGTAAGGCGAAAAGTAAAACCTGCTTGACCCGTAAGCCCAACCATAAACGGGGCCCCAGTGTTACTTTCTACATTCAAGACTTGGGGCCCTGTCTTGCACCCGGCGCAGCGCAAAGCCCGACACAAGTGTCTTTGCTAGTTTAAGACCGACGCAGTTGTCAATTTCCCATCCAGCGCCTGTGTCGTTTAAATAGCAAAGATGGGCACAGGTGCGCCCATCTTCATCTAGCCAAATGCTCCATGTACTTTTCTGTACTCACGTTAGTCTTTACCTGCCAGCATGAACGCAATGATTATAAGCAAAAAATGAAACAGATACTTATGTAAACACATCTTTAACAAAATCAAAACAAATCCCTTCTTGAAGCCTGAAACAAATGTTTTAACATAATAGAAAAGCTTAGTCTGATAGCCCTGTCTGACATAGTGCTGATTCACTCTAAGTTCTTGTTGCTAAACGTGGCACAGATAGTAGTTTGGGCAAGAGAATAGGCCCTTTTCTCAGTAGACTTCATAGAAAGAAAAGCACAGGTGTTACCAATAACATTAATAATGGCTCCATGTACCAGTAAGACTTGACAGTGTGACAATGAGCCAGCATGCACAATACCAAGACCCTCAAACTGAAGCACCTAAAGTGAATGATGGCTGAATTCCATTTATTATTTATACCAGTGCTTTGGACAATGAAGACTAAATAAAAGGAAAAGTAAACCCTTTTGTACTTTTGGACTACTGTGACATGTCAAAAAGTCTTCTGTGAAAAATGCCCATCAAGATTATTATCTCTGCATCGAATCCCTGCTTACACTGGTGCATTTCAAAGGGTAGCCCATTGTATAGGATGTTTGTGTTTAAGCCATGAGTCAGAAGTCCTTACTTACTTATAATGCTATCAACGTCTTATTTATTTATTTATCTATACATCCATCCATTCAATCTCTGTGCACAGTTATTTCAGTTTCTCTACTTACCTTGATGCCTACGTAGTCTATAGGGATGATGGGGCTCTCCAGCGAGGGCAGGCTGGCCTCATCCAAAGGCTCTCCCACCATTACTTTTGTTGCCACATTGATAAAGTCCACACCGATTGTTTTTGATACAAAAGGGAAGGAGCGTGATGCCCGCAGATTACACTCTATCACCTAAAAGGGTACACAACACAAAGAGTAATTTCCAAAAAGCAAAAAGACACCCATTTTTGCAGATAGATCAGTGCACAAATTGGCTAAGGCTAATCAAAAAATATACACACTCAGTGCAGTTATGTAAATTCACAAAACACAAACATCTTGGCCAGAGTAAGTACATGCACATTTCCTGTTTGTGTGGTGTAGCTGGAACTTCAAAACTGAAGGCAACAACATTGATCATAAAATCCATCCACCTTTGCAAATTATTCTGAACACAAGGTGATTTCAATTTGGGTGTGAATTTCATTTGCTGCATCCAGGTGTGAAAATGTCGATCTATCATTTAGTCATACCTCGAGAGTTATTACCTACCATAACATCATTGCCTTTAACCAGAAATTGAGTGTTAAAGGGCCCCGAAATTTCAAATGCTTGCGCAATTTTCCGGGTGGAAATCTTAACCTGAGAGCAATGAAAAAAGAACACAACATTTGTAAGGCTGTCTTGACCAGTTTCATCCCATAATATCTCTAAATACACAAATGGAGAGCATTTTTTGTGCATAATGTACTTGTTTAAATGCACACAACACATGAGAGAAACTACTGATTTCCCATGGAATATCAATTGGGTCTTTCAAATAAAATGCTAGTATAATTGATATGGTTTGAGTGTGAATGCTGAGGCTTAACTTACCTTTTCTAGTGCCCCCTGGCTAATAGTTTGGGTTGGTAGCATTAGAGTGGCATCTCCTGAGTGTACCCCTGCATCTTCCACATGCTCCGTTATGGCATGGACCAGCACCTGGACACAGACACACAGTGATTATGTCTCACTTAGAGCATTTGCATGTAGATCATAGCTACTGACATGTTGGTTGATTGAATGATTGCAATGGTGTTTATTCTTGTCTGTTTTTTTTTTTTTATGTGACTGGTTGACTGCAAAATTGAATTGCCCTTTAGGGATAAATAAAGTTGTTTGAACTCAACTTTCACATCCTCCATTCTCTGATGAACATTTTTCAGACTTAGAGGCAGAAGGCCTTCAGGCTTTATGTGTTTATAACTACGTAACGTATGTCACAGTGCAAAATAGTATACGAAAATGCAGTGTCATCATATAGTGAGCCAGTTCAAAAACAGTGAGTGTTGAGCTGTGCATTTGGAGGAAATTAATAAATTCAATCAGGTCAGATTAAAAGTCTGCTCAGGACAAACGGACTATATTTGTTGATGGACTACGTAGGAAACAATGTACACTGTCAAAAGAATAACTTCCAACTCTTCACCCACAGGAAAGGAGATTTGTATCACCAAGCAACGCTGTGCGAGTGTGTGTGTCTGTAAATGAGCTGCCGTGTCATTAGCTCATTTAAACTGCTGCTAACCACAGCATTCATTAGCACTCTTCAGATAGAGCCTGTAATTAATATGTATTATCTCTGACACACACACACACACACACACACACACACACACACACACACACACACACACTAAGGCCCGTTTGGTATTCAATGAATGGACAGCTTGTTAATGTGATACTGAAGATAAAGAAGGGGCTGTATTCAGGGAAAGTAGAGAGAGAAAATCTACTATACAACTGGATTGCCCACGTTCTAACTAACACCCTTGAAATGACTCCCACAGCCTAAACAATAGAAAACAGATCGGGCGTTCAGGACAAGTACTTAGGTGGCTCCGTCGCCTAATGCAACTTACAATGCGAACAATTATACAGTTATATAAGTTTTCAAAACCAGCTCATGGTTAAGGGACTGTTAACGTACAGGAATGATCCCTCTGAGAGGTTCTACATTTTCCCAGAATGCCTTTCAACACCCCACAGAAAAAGAGAACCAGATTGTGTGCGTCTTTATATTAGTAATAATAATAGTATGTGTGAAAAGAAGTAAAATCAGATGACTTTGTTTTGAATAATCATTACGGTATGATATAGTTTCTTCACACAAAAAAGCAATAACCTTGTTAAAATGTCTTAAAAATAACAAACTCATTGAAATAACCAGACTCTATGAATATTCAAATATTGTTAATTTCACTGCTGGACACAAGATGTCTCCTACTTCAATGAAAAATGTATGTCCACTGGAGGTTTCACGTTTCAACATCACATGTGGCATGTGTAAGTTGCATACTGGACCATGATTGGCTGCCATACTAGTTTGACGTCACAAAATCATGCTCGTACATTCACGTGTTAAACTGAAGCCCTTTCTCATTTACCAAATTTGAACCTCCTCAATCCTCGGGCTTGTGACCCGGAAATCATTCTCAGTGTGCCATGTTGAAGGACGTTCCAATTCCTAAAATGCACATCGAGAAGCGAGGGCCTCTGAGGAATTATAATCGAAGATACACGGATGTGTCCTCTGCGGAAGTCTTTTTACCCGTGGCATGTAAACAAAGAGGCATGACAGAGCAAGAGGAGGAAAGAGAGAGAAAAAAGGGGAGAGAGCGATAATAGAGTAATATCTGCGGCCCCGTGATTAATCTAACATTACGGATCGGGCCGGTCGGATAATATAAATTAACATGATTAATAGCGGGTGGGTGAAATAATACACAATCAACAAAGAAATATTATTTATGTTGTCTAAAATGTGAACAACAGCTGCTGTCGGACAGACAGCTTCATTTGTAAGTGTGTCTAGAGAGATGTTCAAGAAACAGCCTATTTCAGTGGTAAAATGTCTAGTTTGGTTTAAAGTTTATAACTACAGTTAGTTTGGCTGCTTAAATGTCCAACAAAATAGGCTGCATTGACATTACTGCGCGTATGGAAACATTTACAAGCAGCCTCTCCTAATCATTAAAGTAAATCGTTATAAAAAAACACTCATAGGTCCTACATTAATACGATAAGCTATAATCATTTAAAAAGCAACGCTGCCTACAGGGACTGTAGACGGGCAGGCAAATGTCCAGACGGGTCTCTAAATCAGAGAAAATAATTAATTCAGGTGGGTGGAAGGTGGATGATTTTAAGTTTACAGACTGATTTGGATGAAGAGCTGATCCACGCATTAATAATAGTGCATTTGTGTGTAGCCTATATAATATACTGTAGCATACCCTATATACAGTATTTGTATAGTTCTTTTCATACAAACATTTATAGTGTTTTACACTAAAATAGCCTATAAAGGCTATAGCCATATACTGTTTATGTAGGCTACAGGCTATTATAAATACTTTATATATGTGTTAAATACTTTACCCCTTCAAAAGATGAATTTGAAAACCGCCTTCTAGTGTCACACTCTGCACATACTATATATACAGTGGCTTGCATAAGTTTACACACCCATGCTAAAGTTGACTATAAAGAGGAATAAAAAAAACATCTTTTGGAAATTGATATTAATGCCTTAATTAAAAAATTAGGAAAAATCCAACCTTTAAGGACACCAATTTTCTTTGTGAATGAATAATGTATCGTAAATAAATAAATCTCTAGGTATGTTGAACAGTATGTGATGATGTGGGGCTATTTTAATTCCAAAGGCCAAGAGAACTTTATTATGATGCATAGTATCCTGGATCCATGAAATAACTGGCCTTTAAAAATAAAAATCTGCCTGCCTCTATGTGAATTTAACATAGAGGTGTACTTACTTATGCCCTCTGTATTATTTATTTACGATACATTGGTGTCCTTAAAGCAGCCATATTATGCTCATTTTCAGGTTCATAATTGTATTTTAAGGTTGTACCAGAATAGGTTTACATGGTTTAATTTTCAAAAAACACCATATTTTTGTTGTACTGCACCGCTCTCTCTCACTGCTGCAGATCCTCTTTTCACCTGGTCTCTGTTTTAGCTACAGAGTGAGACCTCTTTTCTTCTTCTTCTTCTGTACTATCTTTGATTGCACTGCACATGCGCAGTAGCTCAGATGTAGATCATGTCAGCTAGCTAGCTCCATAGACAGTAAAAGAAAGGCTGTTTCTACAACTTCGGTCAGTTACAAGGCAGGATTAGCTGGGAGACTTCTAAATGAGGGCGCACATGGAAGTAGTTCTTTTGTAGATTATGGTGAACTTGTGTGTGTTGTAGCAGTGCTTTGCTATTGAGAACGAGGTAGCATGCTAGCGTTAGCATGCTAGCGTTAGCATGCTAACGCTACGAGCTAATGGTTGCGGTTAGCCTGCTCGTGCCGATTTTGAACAGCTCACCCAGAGACTGAAGGCAGGACACATTCAGAAACTGTATCTCACTCTAAACACCATAGATGGATTTTTTTCAAAGTTTGTATGAGTGTGGAAGCACCAGAGACACAACATAACACCCCAAATCCCAGAAAAAGTGTTTTTTTCATAATATGGGCACTTTAAAGGTTGGAATTTTCCTTTTTTTTATTAATGCATTAAGGTAAATTTCCAAAATATGTTTTTTTATTCCTCTTTTTAGTCAGCTTTAGCATGGGTGTTTTAACTTATGCAAGCCACTGTATACAATATTATACTATATTATGCATAATACTTTCTGAATTTTACAACATTACTAAAACTGTACTCTGTTTTATTTTGGAATTTTCTAATACTTCTGTGGAATAAATTAAGTTGAGCAATATGGTTGTATATTTATAATGGAGCAACACAGAGCAGAAGAAACTTCAAAGCCAAAGAAAATGACAAATCTGTGGCGCACGTCAATCAGATATGGACAGTTTGTTGAACAAGAATCATTTCAATATGGCCTAAACTGATCTAATCTAAAAAGAAAAAATAATTTAGTATCACCACTTTTCTGCATTTTGGTTTTAATGTATTCCATTCTCCCAATCAGATCTGTCTGGGCTGTAATGTCATTTCGCCGAAGATGAATGAGATTACTTTCACTTTATTCATCTACTGGGCTCAATATCTCCATTTAAACTGACTAAATAATGCCAGGCTACTGGATACTGTTATAAATAAATAAAAATATGGTCAAACAGGGTGTCAATACGAATAAAATGCAGATACAAATAATGTTTTCCAGGCGGTTACACTGGGCAACATGATGTTACATTATGTAGAAGATAATTACTAACAAGTAATATTCTAAATAAATCACACTCACTTTTTATTTTCTGGCACTTCACGTAATTATTGCAGGCAGAAAATAATAATACGCCTGGTGCATGTTGTATATTTAACCTGCAATGGCAAGGCTTCTTCACATACACAGGATGGCAACACAGTGGTATTAAGAAGAGTAAGACAAAAGCTCATAAAACTAGACAGAACGTGTCAGTAAAGTCTCACCTTGCCACCTTTTGCCACAGCATCCACCTCTACCTCCCTGGCACCGCTAATGAACTTGGTGATGACCACTGGATGCTCCTGGAAGAAAGACAGCAGGATGGTTAGTCTATCAATTATTTAAAAGGGGAAAACCCCTGCCTGAAAAAGGTTGTTGCCTCTCGAGTGTATTGCAGTCTCTAACATTTTAGTTAATGAAGATTGTTACCTTGGCTCTGTGCCAAAAATTTGAAATCTAGCAATGACTCCATGGTAACTTTTGAGTGTGTTCACATGAATACAGAAAAATATTTCTGCTCAGCTAAAGCAACCAATGAGTTTTTGTTTGCATCATATAGTTTAATGTTCTTGACTAGTTATGTTTGTTACCAGACCCCAATCCAACTCTGCCTGTGACCCACTTTCTCAAGACTAGACTGTAGGCAAAACAAACAAAAAGTTAAGATGGTTGCAGTACAGGCCTGGCAAAGCATCTCCAGGGAAGTGCCTGCTGATGTGTATGGGTCATAGACTTCAAACAAGAAACTTCATTTACTGCAAAGGATTTGAAACCAAATATTAACTATGATGTCTTTTTTCAGTTGGTCAATTTACATTTGATGTTTTAAAATTAGGACTTTGTATTACAATTTCTACAAATCCTGCACTGCTCACCTGACGTGGACATTAGCACCCCTTAGATTAAAGCTAAAGGTCATCAATTTAACCTGATGGTCAATGTTTCACTTTGAATCCAATTTGCTGGAGTACACGCCAACAAAAACAAAAACAATGTGTCATTACTATTCAAATACCTTAAAAGACTTCACTGTGTGCACATGTTGTAGGACTTGAATGTGATAGAAGAGTATGCATTATTGCTCTTATAAAACCTATGAAACTACTATTAAATGGCTTGCTTTGTTGTTTTGAAAGTGTAATATGGCCATGTATGTGTGTATGCCTTTAGTCCCAGGTAGGGGCCCTTGGAGAGGCCAGGTGCCTCAAAGCCACCAAGGGATTCAGTGAAGTAGAGATGCACACACAATACTAGCCAACAGCCATGACAGCTGGTAGCATCAGTTAATTGAAAGCTGAGGGAGAACGCAATGCGGAAGTGTGTGTGTGTGTGTGTGTGTGTGTGTGTGTGTGTGTGTGAGAGAGTGTGTGTGTGTGTGTATGTGTGTGTGTGAGAAAGAGAGAGTGAGCACTTGTCCTAACATGCAATACAATTCAAGACAAGTGAAAAATGAAAAGCCAAAGTGTGACTTATTGAGGAAATATTTCTCTCCCACATGTGCAGGCATACACACGCAGAGTTAACACTGATCTCACCTGGGACACCTGAGTTGCCTCCCCCAAGAAGCGTTTCATCTCCTCTTCTCCGTACACAACGTTCATCGCAGAGCCGCTGGTGAGATGCAAGCAGAAGAGGGAGAGAGAGAAAAGAGAGTGAGGGAGAGAAAGCAAAAGGCCACAGGAGAGGAAGAGAAGCAATCAAAGACTAGAACATACAAGCTTCAAATGATCGTTCAAAACACTCTATCTCTCCGTTGCATCACTATTACCATCGGGAACAAGCTCTGGAAACAGTTAAAATAAGGAGCGAGAGAGAGAAGAACAGCTATTTAGGTCGAAAAGCACTCCAGGCTCTTGAAAACGAGTTCAGAGCTTAGTCATTAAAAAAACAACAGATTTAGGCTAGTTTTGTTGTGGTGGTTGTTATTTTTGATTCTAGACTTCAAAAGGAGGGGTTGAGAGAAACAGGACAGATAAAGGCCAAATGCTTGGGTCAGATTTGTATTGCTTAGCTATCTGTTGCTCAGAGGCAGACATATGTCCAACCCTAAAATAAATATTCACCCTTCATTTGTGATTCATATGCATTTACATTCAGGCATATCCTTGACTTGGATGCCACCTAGTTTCTGCATGCCTGTTCTCTGAATTTTCAAATGAATCCAATCATTTAGAAGAAATGTTTTTAATACTATTCTACATACTGTATGATGTTATGAAGAGTAAAAAAAAAAGTTTATGTTGGCCCAGTGTTGGTCCCTGAGAATATTGAGTCAGAACTATCAGTACTCCATTAGTAATACTATTTTACTCAGCAGTAACAGTAGTAGTAGCAAAAGTGCTGTGTTAATTTGATCTTCTTTGCCTAAAAATAGTCAAATTAAATATTTTTATACCAGTGGGTGACGAAAAGTCATGACATTTAGCTATCACTTGAGTGAAGAGTGGGAGTGGCAGTTATTTTAAAGAAGACTGACCACCTTTTCCCTCTCTGCAGACTGCAAAGAGAGGGCATCGTTTTAGGCAACTGAGGTAAAATTGTCCTAATGTAAATCAAACACTGGATCTAAAATAAGACTGAGTAAGAATAAGAGTCAGTTCTATTTCATTCTTACTTAACGCCAGAGGCAGTGCTTAACACTGAATATATTCCGTATCGCGCTTGCGTAGGTCGAGTATTTATATCAACAAATTCACCTGTGACCTCGGGGTGACCCTAGCCAAGGTATCAAGTTCCGGTGTCATCCCTGAGCTCATTACTTTTTCATCTTCTCGCTATGCAGGTCGTCTGCCATCTGTGGTAGCATTAGCATTAGCTTTAGTTGAAAACTGTAGACTATTGTTTATTACTAAGCTCGCCGCTTGTAGCCTTGCGATTACGGTTGGAGTTGCAAATTTTTCGCCCTCCAAAGGCTGCGGCCAAGCTGTCCCTCTTCAGGAAGGGGATGGTGTATTCGCCGTTCAGCTTCAAACGAAGCCCCGGACTGGCGGACGCTCTGGACCCACTCGCAACTTCTGCACTAGGTAAGATTGATTTTGTTTATGTTGACATTATGTTAGTGAGGGTAGTGTGCTCGCTTCCCTCTCCTGTATGCGATTGTCTGTTTCGCTTTTGCTGGGCGCTTTCGCTGTGCTGAGTGACCTTGATGACCTTAACTGGTAACATGTAACTCCAAATACTAACGTTAGCATGTTCGCTCAGGGTTAATTACTGTAACTGTAATCACCAGTGTAACATCTTGTGTCGGTGAAGGGTGTGTCCTCGCTCCCTTCTCGCTGTACTGTTGTACATCGGCCCGTGCTCTCGCTCAGGCTAATTTGGAGGGTCGCTATCAAGAGTGTGGGGTTGGATATTGACAGCTATTGTGCCAGTGAAGAAAGTGTTCTCGCTTTCCTCTCACTGCACGTACTGTTTATTATTTTAATCTGATAGTTAAAGTTACAGGTTAAATATGGCACTATACGTGTTTTTTGGTTTAGTTTTTTTCTGTCATCGCAGTGCTCTCGCTCTGACTGACTTTGGCCATCAATCGGTGGCGGAGTTTCTTCACCGTTATTGATGGACTCTCATAGTTGTAGTGTTTGTATGGCTCCTCTGCAACCCAAAGACGCCCACGACCTCTGCCCCCCTTGTCTTGGGGTCAAACATCTAAGGGAGGGCCTCTCAGAGGACCCCTGCATGAACTGCAGCTACATGCCCCGCACAGTGAGGGCTGCTAGGCTGGCCAAAGTGGAACTCCAGGGGGGGTCATTCTGACTTGTCTTTTTCAGAGCAGTTGACCCCAGCCCAACCTACCCTATCCAAGCGTCGGACCACGGAGGCTGTGGGTGCTCCTTCCAGGAAGAAGGCTAAGTCTAGCGGGCTGTCTGCTAAGGTAAACTTGCTGACCGCTGAGCTGGACCAGATGAAGTCTCTCCTTCTACTCGATTTATAGCTACGGGCAATGTTTTTACCAGGAGGGCGGAACCAGGTCGCGGACTCTCTTGTCAACAGCCTCCACCGGGGGAGTGGCGGCTTCATCCAGATGTGGTACACAGGATCTGGGGCTCTTCGTCAGGGCGGAAATAGATCTTTTCGCTTCGGAGATGTCGACCCATTGCCACTTATGGTTTTCTTTGATGGAGAAGAACAGCCCTCTTGGCCAGGATGCTCTGGCTCATGCGTGGCCAGAGGGCCTTCTCTATGCCTTTCCTGTTTCCTCTGATCTTGCCGACGCTTGTCAGAGTGCTTCATCAGGGCCACAGGCTTCTTCTGGTGGCCCCCTTCTGGCCAGCCAGGACTTGGTTCTCCTTGCTTCACAGACTCTGCTACAAGGCGCCCTGGCGACTCCCCGGCAGGAAGGACCTTCTGTCTCAGTCGGGCAGTAGGATTTGGCATCCCGACCCCTGCCGCCTTCAGCTGTGGGTTTGGCCGCTGAAGGGCCCGACTCGCTGTTGACAGATTGCATAGAGCCTGTCAGGAATACTATCCTGAATGCCAGAGCACTGTCTACCCGTCTACAGTACAGGAACAGGTGGAAACTTTGTTTCCGAGTTGTGTACGGCTCGTAATTATGACCCAGTGCATTGTTCTGTGCCTGCCATCCTTGAGTTTCTGCAGACCCTCCTGGATGGTGGCCGGTCTCCCTCTACCCTAAGAGTCTACGTGGCTGCCATTTCGTCACAGCATGTTGCGGTTGACAATAACACTGTGGGGAAAAAAGGGGCTCTGAGGTTGTGTCCCACAAGCGCCCCAAGGGCTCCTGCATGGGACCTGCCTCTGGTGCTGGACACCCTATGCTCGCCTCCCTTTGAACCCTTGGCACAGGCAGAGCTGAGGTGGTTGGGCTGACAACCACCACAAGCTCCTCCTAAAGTGCTGGCACACTCACACCTCAATCAGCCTATCCAACTGGCACGATTGGACCCCAGTTTCGGAGAAAGAATTCCTTAGAACTACTGTGCATTTGCATTTCATTCAGGACTGTAAACAGTGTAGGAATTAGACACATTCTTAATGTTTAAGCTATGGATTGACATTTTGGAAAATGTTTTACTTGGAATGATGGTTTTTCTCGCTTGAACATATTTAAGGGCTAAATACTTTTAGTTTTAGTGTCTGTGTGTGCATTTTACCGTTATGAAAAATGACGCATGAATCTGACGAGGAAGAGTGTTTTGGAGTGGAAATGTGTGAGTTGTGCATATGTACTAAGGCTGAGAAGAACATTAAAAACCATTAACAAGTATGTCAAAAGGGAAGAGTGAAAATGCTTTAGGGATGGGAAAAGATCAGAGGGAGTTCACCCTACGCAGGAGAGGAGAGGAGAGGAGAGGAGAGGAGAGGAGGCTCATCTGCCTCATTAACAGTATCCGGCAAAGCATACGTCATTCATACTTACATACATACATACATCACGGCTTGCATGTAAAACCATAAAAAGTCCAACGCTCCCTATACACAAGTTTCTGCTCAGTGACAAAGCCCTGATGAATACAGGGTCTCATCACAACATCTGCTGGACAAAAATGTCACTGCAAGATTGGAGATGTAATTTGAGTAAAGTTCATTAATCATCAGAAGTGAATTAGTTATTAAGAAAGTCAATGTTTTTTTTATTTCATGCCTTAGCCAATCAGGACTGAACTGTTTTCTTCCCTGTTATTTCTTAATATACTTTATTGGCTAGAAATTAAACACATGAAAAAAAACAAATATACCAAATTTTAGACAAAACAATGGGCTTGTTATTGATTATGGTGTTGAAGAATCAGCCACTACATTCCTGATTAAGGGCCTGCTGATATGATAATCTTATCCACTTCAACTTCAGAGAATGTTGGCTGACGTGTGCTGAAACTTACCTGAGAACATAGGAGGGGCGCAGCAGACAGGGATAGCCCACTTGGTTGGCGAAGGCAAAGGCGTCTTCCTGTGGAGGAAAAGAAAAGCACAGCAGATGTTGTAAGCTTTATTTACTGTATCATTTTGATCGACTAAGATTAGAATGATAATGTAGAGCGAGGTGGTCATTATTGCGAATGAAACCCTGACAGGATGATCGTGGAGGGGTCTTGAATCACCCTGAAGCTTGTTAAATGGCTACTTAATAAAGAAATCCATTAGTATTTGACACAAAATATTGATTTAAAAGTGGTCCTCCAAAGTCTATGTCCTAACCTGCTTCCATAGAATGCCATAATTAATCAGAATCAAGCATTCAACAAAGCATTGTAATATGTCCTGATAGTGATGCCAGAAATCCTCCAGAATGGTCTGTCACACCTTGGAGCCACTTATTAACACGTGTTAACTTCTGATGAAGTGGCATTAAGCTCTTGGAATGAAACTGTTTTGTCTGTCTTGATGAAGATTTTTCAGTTATTAGTTTAAATAAACAAGTAGTAAAATGTGGTTAAAATTGAGGCAAATGCAGGACAAATATTGAAAAGGTTTTGACTGTTGGAAAAAATGTGGAGGTTTGAAATGTAAACACATTTGATTGCTCCATGACTTACATTTACTGAGGTACAAACTCTTTTGAGGCAGACAATTTTAACAAACACAAAATCAACAGAAAACAGCCAATAGTTCAACAAAAAAGTAATTTAAAAAATAAAAATAAAACACAAAAAAGCATTTCGTAAAATAATAGTAAAGAATGGCTGTAAAAGATGAACACCAATTTGGTTGATCCCTGACCTGGAAAACTTCATCACATATCACCCATCATCAGTCTTTAACCTGAGCTTTGTTTTGTATTCATCTTTATGCAACTCTCCGTGTATTATTCATTAAGGAATTCACAATGTTTGAACGCTGTATGATTAGAGCCACTGGAGACAGAAAACAGAGAATCAATATCAAATCAAGGGTGTGTGTTTGCGCTTGTCTTTGTAACAAACCCTCTCATACAGCAAGCATCATTTTACACAATTTAAAGGCTTCAAGAATGAAAGATATTCACCCATGTCTGCTAAGAAAAGGAGTAATCAAAAGAGTAAAAGGGAGAGTATAAGTGATCCAACAGTCCTAAAGTGGCACTTCAATTTATCTCCCTTTTGATTTTCTTTCCTTGCATTCAGTTTTCATGAGGAATGAGAGAAGAAAGAGTGAGTCGTGGAAGGAGTCTAGCAGAAAGAGAGAGGCTGTGTGTCATCATCATCATCATCATCATCATCGCTCTCTCTCCTCTCCATCTCTCTGCAGGTTTAGCCTCTTTCTCGCCAGGTGGGATACCATTAAAAAACACAAAATAGCTTCCCAGAGACGCAAGAACCATCTCCCCACGGCTCTACTGGAGTTATTCCAGCTCTATAAAAACAAACCGTTTCTTCAAGATAGGCAGGGAAATAGAATATGTAGGTAGACTCTGGAGAGACACAGAACTTTGTCTGTGTGCAATGGCTAATCGTTCCTCAGTGGTGAACCGGGAAGCGTGCAAAAGCGGGACCCAAAGCGTAACGGTGGGGAGGCAAACGTCAGTAAATATCGAGAAGTGTGAGCTGCAAGGTCTGTGGTACATTGCCATTGCAAATATCCCATTAACATTGACAGAGTTAAAGCGCCAAAATTGGTCTACGTTGACTATAGCGCCCCCTAAAGGCCGATCTTCACCAAATTTGGTACAGAGCCTCAGAGCGTCAAGCCAAACAAGCATCACAAGTTTCATGTTGATAGCAATTACTACGGTACAAAAATTGCAATCGCAAATGTCCCATTTACATACATCCGAGTTATTGGCCAAAACACATATACGTTGATTATAGCGCCCCCTAATGGCCGATATTTGCCAAATTTGGTACAGAGATTCGTAGTGCGGTGTTGAAAAATAATCTCAAGTTCTTTGCTAATAGCATTTAATTTGGCAGAGATATGCTAAAGTTCGTGTTTCGTAGCTAGCTTTGAAATTTTGTTTGGTCGTCAATTGTGTATAGTTTAACATAGCGAAATTCTTTTGATAACTTTTGGTCAGGTCCATCTGGAGATGCTACGTACCAGGTTTCGTGCAGATCGGTCGCACGGAGTTCAAAAAAGTTGCTTTTGCACATTGGGAAAAACTTCTTAGCGGACATGGGCATGGCCTATATCATCAGATTCAGTGTAATGTGGAAGTTATAGGCAAAAACACGTTTGACATCATTATAGCGCCACCTAGTGGTCCATATGTGTAATTTTTGGTATGTGAGGTCCATGAATCATTGTACATCTACACTGTAAATTTGAAGTTGCTCACAGTAGTGGAAGTGGTGAATCCAAACCTGGGACACATAGGCCACGCCCACTTTGACCAATCAGTACCCCAGTGTGGCCCTAGATGGTACCCTCAAAATTTTGTAAAAATCGGATGAGCCGTTCATGAGATATAAACCTTTTGTACTTGTAGCGCCCCCTAGTGGCCAATTTTCGTAAAATTTGTTTCGCATTAATACCATTTATTTTGGCTGAGATATGGCAAAGTTCGTGTTTTTGTAGCTAGCTGCACAAATTTGTTCGTGCGTAATTTGCGAAATTTTTATCCGCTAAAAATTATTTTGATAACTTTTTGTCAAGTCGGTCTGGAGATGCTACGTACCAAGTTTCGTGCAGATCGGTCGCACGGTCTAGGAGGAGTTAGAAAAAATAGGTTAACGATAAATCACGATTTTTCGTTCATAAAAGTCTAGGCGGAAATGGGCGTGGCCTATATCAGGAGATTCAGCTGAATTCAAGGAACGCGTGGATATGTGTATTTTTAATGTGTGATGTACCGTTTCGGAGTTATAGGGCCAAACACGTTTTTTCTGCTATAGCGCCATCATTTTTTTTTCTGAGGTCCTTGCAGGGATCTGGACCAGTCCTGAAAATGGCACCCAGCCCCCTCGGGCTTGGACCCCTAAAAAGCTAAATCATCATCAGACGATAGCGGATGGGTTCTGAGACTGCATTTCGGACAATGCATTCCGCCTCTTTTCCTCTCCACACAAATTATTTAACTGCATGCACTAAAGCCCACTCAAACAAAAATAAAAATTACCTACATGGGAGTGTCTTTTAAAAGCAAACATAATTAGCTTGAACTAACATTTTCAAAACACCCTGAGCTACCGCCTAACTCATCATTCTGGTGGAAACCCTAATACCGTTACTCAGGGAAATCCTCCTTTTACAAATTGTTGA